>NC_134360.1:47212842-47260342 GCF_048569485.1 Anomaloglossus baeobatrachus | reverse complement strand
ATTCATGAGCTTAATGAGCGGGACCCGGAAGCAACAGCAGAGGCAGAGACAGGAGCACCGGAAACCGGTAAGTAAAAAAAAATGTTATATTTTTACGTTAGCGGTGTCTTCTCCGGTACGTGTCAGATCAGTGTGCGGTACGTGTGACATCAGTGCTGCCGGCAGAAAAAAAACAAAACGGACATGTCGCCATGTGGAGCACACGAACACGCGGTCCATGTCAAAACACGGACGTGTGCGCAGACCCATCGATTTTAATGGGTTTACGTGTCTCCGGTACGTGTGAAAACAGATGTCACATGGATGTGTCTTAAGGGAAGAATCCAAATAACTGGGAGATGGCGAGGAAGCCGCCATTGCTATGGACGCTGTGGTGCCACGGGCAGGGCCTGGACTGTAACAAGGAGCAGGGATCAAGAATTTGATTCCCTCTGCCCTGGTCCGGCAACCAGTATGGTCTGTTCAGTCCCGGGCGGAGCAATGGCCAGCTGTACAGAGAACCAAAACACCAAACTACCATGGCGTCTCGAAGCCACTGAACGCTGCTCCTTTGCTCACATCTGAACTGGAAACACCATTTGGGATTTTTAATATGACTGAATGTAGCCTTAAAAAAGTTCTCTGGGATTTTACAAAACGTATCCACAAAAATAAAGATTGAACCTCGCCGCCCTCGAGAGGTCCCATCCCAAACCCCCCCCCACCCCACCTGTACTGCAGAGATAAGATCACATGTAATTGGCCTCAGCAGCTCAATGGCAAGTGAATGGGGGAGGGCCAATGATTGGCTGCAGCGGTCCTTTGATTCATCACCATTGTGTTATGTGGTTGGCTGCAGATTTCGGCACTTTAACAAAAATTGTTGCCCTTTAACTATATTATTTATTATTATAGCGCCATTTATTCCATGGCGCTTTACAAGTGATATTATAGTTAAAAGCTGAAAGAGGGTGCAATATTTGCAGAACAGCTGGCCGCCATCTTTTGCACCTATTAGGCTGCTTTCACACATCCGGTTTTTGCTGAGCGGGACAATACGGCGCTTTGCAGAAAAAAACGTAACCTTTTTTTGCCGCCGGTTGAGTTTTTCCGCATAGACTTGCATTAGCGCTGTATTGTGCCGCATGGCCTTGCTTTGCGTCCGGTTTTTGCCAGATGCGGCATATTTAGCCCACGCGGCGGCCGGAACGTTGCCCGGCACTTTTTTTGTGCGCCGAAAAAAAAAAAAGCATCGCGCCGGATGCGGCGCGTTTTACAATGCAAACTTATGGATGCCGGATGCTGGGCCATGCAGCAAAAAACGCATCCGGCCGCTGGACGCGGTTTTTAGAACTGCGCATGCTTAGTATCAAGCCGCAGCCGTCAAAAAACGGATGGGCCGCATGGAAAAACTTATGCAACGGATCCATTTTTTTCGCCGAATCCGTTGCATAGGTTTTTGAGCCGCACTGCAAAAAACGGATGCGTGAAAGCAGCCTTACATATCGTCCTCTCCGTTTTTGAGAATGGGGTCAGGGCCAACGAGGAGGGGGCATGGACACGTATGCAGTGGCTCAGGGTCCTGCATGGGAATTCAGTGCAACGTAGCCAAGACGCAGGTGCAGGGATTTGTGGATCTTTCCACCTCCGATCTGTTTGCAGACACTTCACCGATGAGTGTTTTCTCCTTGCAAACAGGAACCGGGTGTGGCAGAATTAGGAACAAGCTGTCTGAATACCTGGGCCCCTATCAGACATCAACACAGACGGCATTGTGTGCCCTCAATCCACCCACACTGTACCAGGAGCGGGCGCTCCGGCACTGCACAGAGGGCTGCCGATCACACAGACCAAGCTGACAGGTTATGCTGGTACTTGTGGTTTCACCAGTGCTGTAAGGGTATAGGAGGGCACAATCTCATTCACACCCTGCAGAGAAAAACTAGAGTAAATAGTCCATTTCTGTGGCCGTGCCATCTGCATATTTTCTGCAATGAGATTGCAGCAGCAGGACACTTTATTAGACGCTATCACAGGGGTCCTAAAAATGTGCAAAATTATTTGTAATCGAGGGAGGTGGGTAGTGCCGGGGAGGACGGGCATAAGAGCAAGTGCAATGCCACCATACAGTAAAGGGACCCTTTTAGAATAGGAATTCATCCCCCTCTGCTTCTTTTAAAGATCACAATTCTTAAAAAGGGTCTTAAGTACCACTCGTCAGTCATATGTACCTTTTTGTGGGTGCCACACGATGACCGGGGGCAGTACAAACTAGTATGTGCCCATTTTCCAACTGGGACTGTGGATGGGTATACTGGCGCACTCACAGGTCTCATGCTGCCATCCCCGAGCTGTGCCGGCATGGGTTAATGGTGCGGCTTTCCTTGTGGTCTAGCACCTGAACATATCAGCTCTTGAGCTTCACCTGTATGAGGGTGGGGGATGGGAGCCGCAGGTGACAGAGCACAATTACTACCGGCTTCAGGAATTCTGTCTGGGTACGAATGTCTGAGCCACACAATGCCGGGGTCATGGGCGGCACCTGCGGCAAATTGTCAGCGGCTGCAGTGTAATGGATCCGTCCACAACCGGTAAGGTAAAGTCCAAACTGGATTTAAGTTTCCAAATACTGCGTCCCTATTTATGAAATATGAGGAGACTGAGAAAAGTGAAATACTTCCCATTACCCCATTCTGATTCCCCTCTATAGGAGTGATAATTGTTTATTTATTTTTTTTAAATCTAAGAAAAAAAAAAAAGTTTGTATGACGCAATTCCTGCATCTCGCCACCAGATGGCAGTGCAGAGCTAAGTGTGCCCCAAACATTCCTCCGCAGGGTCCTGTGTACATTACTGGTGGGACAGTGACTACTAGAACCTTTCCTGGGAGGGAAATGGTCTGATCAAACCATATCAATGCTGGACTGATCTGCAGAGGGTTTACATACTGCTTTTCCATTGAAATAACTAACTGTTCCTTACCAAAAACCGCCTTTAACTTCACTCAGAATTTTGGGAATTGCGTGCTGCGTTCTCTTGCTGTACGCTCAGGAGGGGTGGGTGTGTGTGAGTGCGTGGTTTAATATTAATCCTTGCATTATGCAGTGCACATTACCAATAATAGAAAAACATTTGGGAAGTGCTATTTAGGATATTGTCTTCCAGTACTACATGCCAATCATGCTTATCTAGTGCTGGGTGTAGAGTAATGAACTGCGGCATCTTGTGCCCTTCCTGTCACCTCGGCACCAGCTCGCTTGCCCGGTGGAGGAAACTATGAGGTTTGCGGCCGGAAACCACTCTGCGTACACGGCGGTGAGCGGAACGTATGGAGATATCAATATATACGAATATAGACAAAGCTATAAAAGCTTCAGATGGCTCCACTACTTAAGGCTAGGTTCACATTTTTTGTCAATTTGTATCAGTCACAATCCGCGGCTATGGTAAACAACGGAATCAGTTTGGCGGATTCTGGCGTTTCCCTTAGACTTGTATGAGTGGCGGATTGCGACTGATTACCTTGCGTTTAATCCGCTCCTCGGCGCATCAGTCATTTTTGGACTGACCACCGGGCGGAAACAACGCAGAATGTAAATGTTTTTTGGGCCGTCAAAATTAACGCACCGCACAGGAATCAGTCAAGCTTGTAATGTTAGTCTATGGTGCTGGATTCCGTCGTAATCAGTCTTGCGACGGAATCCAGCGCTGGATTAAGTCATGCTCTACTGAGCATGCCCATCATGTTTGGCACACCCACTGGGCTGTCCCAAACCCAAACAAATCATGACTGATGCGTAAAAAAAAAAATGGGTGCACAGCGGATGTAACGGACGCGACGGATCAGTTTCACAGGGTTCCTGTGAATGGAATCCTGTGAAAACACATCCGTTGCGTCAGTTGACATCTAAAAAGGCAGATCAGTCGCTGATGGACCTGACGGATTTAAAACAACGGAAATGTGAACCTAGCCTAAAGCCTGCTTTACACGTTGCAATTTCGCATAAGATATCGTATGCGATTTGCAACGCCCCCATCGTATGTGTGGCACGCTCAATTTGTTTTACGTGCCGCACAAACGAGTAACCCCCGTCACACGTACTTACCTTCCATATGACCTCGATGTGGGCGGCGAACGTCCACTTCCTGGAGTGGGAGGGACGTTCGGCATCACAGCGACGTCACGCGGCAGCCGGCCAATAGGGGCGGAGCTGAGCGGTACGTAAACATCCCGCCCACCTCCTTTCCGCATTGTGGGCCGGGAGCCGCAGGTAAGATCTGTTCATCGTTCCCGGGGTGTCACACACTGCAATGTGCGCTACCCCGGATACGATGAACAACCCGACCTTCAATTCATGAGGAATGAACGATGTGCGTGCGATGAACGTTTTACCGTTCATTCGCAATCGCACGGAGCTGTTACACGCTACAATGTACCTTACGATGCCGGATGTGCGTCACTTACGACGTGACCCCGCCGACACATTGCAGCGTGTAAAGTGGGCTTAACTCTCCTAGTGATGGGACTCCTCGGTCAGTAAGGCCAAGTTCACACTTCCGTTCTGAATCAGTCACAATCCGTCGCCTTGAGGAATTCTGGTATCCTGCAAAATATTTTGCAGGAATCAGTTTGGTTTTTTTTCCCCCATAGACTTCTATTAGTGACGGATTGTAACTGATGGCCCTGCATTGCATCCACTGCGCGACGGATCAATCATTTACTGACTGACCATCAGGTGGGAGCAACGCTGAATGTAACGTTTTTTGTGTCGGCAGATTTTTTTTTTTTTTTTTTTTTTTTTTTACTGTGAGCATGCGCACAGTAAAAAACCACGATGACTAAAGTCAGTTTCAGCGGCCGGAACGATCAGCTGATCGCCCGACAGCCGGCTTTTGTGAGCGATCAGTTGATCGGCCGGCGGCCGCTGGGTTATCAGCTAATCGTTCACAAAAAAAAAAAAACTGATTGTTTCTTTGCATCAATCACATCAGTGGTGCCACTAGCTGCAACGCATCCGTTGTATCAGGCATACAACTGATTGTGACTGATGCAAAACAACGCAAGTGTGAACATAGCCTAACAACCAGACAATAATGGTTTTGCTGAAAGGTTTTTCCTATACGTTTTTATTTAGCTACTTTTAAAGATCTCTGCTTGCAAGACAAAACACAAACCAGTTGAGGGTTTATTATGGCAAAAGTCGCTGCCTACGATTTAGGTTTTCATGTGCATGTCCCTTTAATGATCACACGTACATCTGTGCGGTCCATACAGTTCAATGTGATCTGTGCAGCGACATAATCTAGGCTCTAAAATCCAAGGGATCGACTAACCTGACAGCGATAATCTGCTCAAGATCATTTTTATCTTGCAGAAGACGTCAAGACAAAGTAACTTCCCCTTTAAGGAACCAGTGAAGACAGACTGCTTGGATATGGTGGCGGCCCTGTGCAGAGCGCCAATGGATCCTGTACTTTCGGATGCTGGGGGTCTGCCTGGTTAGACCCCTCAATTAGCAATGCTCTCAGGAATACATTGTCCCCTTTATACCCCTTAAGTATGAGGTGGGGGGGGGGGGGTGGGAGTCCTCCGCATATACACAAGGAGCCTCCTCCTGCCGCAGTGGTTGTCATTTCATATTGTATATAAATATGAAGGAGGCGCCGGGGCCCGGCAGCCATGACAAGCGGCGCTGGCGAGGTCGGCTCCGGTGTAATCAGTGCCCTTCATGGGGGATGGGACACAAGGAAGTATTTAAAAAAGATCCGTAAACAAAAAGAGGATTGGATGGATGCCTCGCGTGGGGACATTCGGAGTCGCTCAGTTCACAAGTCTCATTCAGCCATGTCTTATCTGTGTCTAGGAAAGCTGGGTGACTCCTTAAAGGGAAACTGTCAGCAACATTCTGAACAAGGGGTAGTGCAGGGGTCGGACCGATGCTCGCTCTGTCCATGGATCCTCTCACATCTCTGCTGTGTCACCTCTGACCTCTTTCACTGCACGTTCTCCAGCCTGAAGACCAGCGCATGTGAATGAGGTCAGAGGTGACACAGCAGAGATGTGAGAGGATCCATGGACAGAGCGAGCATCGGTCCGACCCCTGCACTACCCCTTGTTCAGAATGTTGCTGACAGTTTCCCTTTAATGAGTCACCCAGCTTTCCTAGACACAGATAAGAGAGACAACTCATCCACCGGTATGTGTAGCCCAAATTAATACACACTATTAATTTGGGCTACACATACCGGTGTACTGCACAGTCACTGGCCAAGGGAAGAGCGGCACGTGAGCAAGATTTTGGCTGAAATCAAAAAGGTGTCATTAAGCAGCGAAGGATGGCAAGAAGAAGTGAAGATGTGCCAAGGACGCCGGGGCCTCGATCCCTCCCCAGTGCACTTTGCAGACAGATAAAAAGATGAATTTTGCTACAAAGAAGAAATGGATTGCAAAATTTGGTATTACAGTATTTAAATCTTCTGCTTTCTCTGGTTGGTTACCAAAAAGGTTTCCGACAGGCTCTAACATTGTAGCGGTACCTCCTATGCCTTTAATGCGGGCTCACATGGCGAGCTTGCACGTTTCTCTGTATATTGGCTGATCTGATCAGCCGACGTGCAGCTAACAGGCGCGGGTAGATCAGACAGCGGGATTTAAAGCGCTCCGGTGGGGAGCGCAACAGTCTCCGACCCGTGACGTGATCACAGGGTGCCTACGAGTAGACATGATAGCTGGGGGCTAGCTGGTGACCCGTCACTGTCGTGACAGTTCCTGTGAACACCGGCATTCAGAGGAGATTGGCATTGCTGCTGTACAGAGCGGTGTCATAGCCCCGCTCTGTATAGCACAAGCTATTGCAGTTTTAAGCAATATAAAAGAGGATTTAAAAAAAAAAAAAAAGTTTAAAAATATATAAAAAAAAAAAAGAAAAATAAAGTTCAAATAACCCCTTATGCCCAATTAAAAAATAAAAGAAACCAAAAACATTTGGTATTGCCATGTTCAGAAATGCCCGATCAAAAGATAAAATTAATCTAAAATCGGTAAAGGGCACAAACAAAAAAAAACAAAAAAAAAAACAAACAACCCCACTAGAATTACGGTTATTTGGGCGCTGTAACATTACAATAAAATGCTATAACAGGCCATAAAAGCATCCCAGGTAGCCAAAAATAGTGTAATTAAAGAAGTCAACTGAGGACTGAAGGAAAAAAAAAAAAAAAAAAAAAGACGAAGAAAAAGCCATCACTTAGCCCAGGATCCCGAAAAAAAGAGAACGTTACGGGTCTCGGAAAATGGCAGCAAAAGCGGAATTTTTTTTTTGGAGACAATTGTTCCCCCACCCCCACCCCCACCCCCACCAATAATAACTATACATGTTTGGTATCTACAAACTCGTACTGACCTGGTGAATCATACTGCCAGATCAGTTTTACCATATAGTGAACATGGTAAATAAAATCTCCACATTAGTGGGACTGCACTTTTCTTAGCAATTTCACTGCTCTTGGAAAAAGTTATGCATCCTTGAAGAAATGGAGGGAAAAACGGGAAAATTGCCCAATGGTGAAAGGGTTAAACGGTTGTCCCTCCCAAGAAAAAAAAAAAAAAAAAAAATAGTGACCGCCATCCTGATAGGGCACAGATTGCTGATCGGCAGGGGTCAGACATCGGGACTCACTCACCGCGATCCCAGGAATGAAGCTCTGCAGCCCCGTCCTGACTGGAGGGAAGGTGGTGGTGACTTCCGAATGAATGGAGCAATGAATGGAGCATGCTCATCTCTGCGCCATTCTTGAGATCGGGGTAGATTCTAGAGATCAGACCCTCAGTGTTTGGCTAGTTATAAATCTTAAAATCTTTAATTTTTATATAGCGCTAACATATTCCGCAGCGCTTTACATACATCAGCAACACTGTCCCCATCGGGGCTCACAATCTAAAGTCCCTATCTGTATGTTTTTGGAGTGTGGGAAGAAACCGGAGTTCTCTCAACAGGATATTCTCCCCCCTGGCACCTAACACACACAGTTGTGGTCTTGCACAAGGTCACGTACGTTTTCGGCTGAGGCTTCCATCCCGTCCATGATTAGGGCGGCCGCGGTAGACTAGTGCATGCTGCTGCTCGGCTCTGCTACCTCGTTCTAGAATGCACTTTGCACAATCGCTGCGAGAGCGATCAGCTGATAAACTGACCGGTCATATGAGGGAGCACTATAAATACTGCCGCCCGCTGCCCTGCTGAGGACGGGGGCCACTTCCCAAATACTGCAGTGCTCTCTCAGGTCAATGCACTCGCTGTAAAGCAACGGGGACCTTTTCTCTCCATTTGCTGAGCTAATGAATGCAATCTATTTCTCTGCCATCAGCTATTTCAGCCTGGGGATGGGCCGCCTGTGGAGTTCTGCACTAGGACAGAAAAGTCCCAGCCTTCATGATCTACTGATACCGGCTCCAGTGCCGAGAACCGGAGTGCCAGCGTCTGCAGCTCGGCCCTGTACGGCTGTACGCACATACAGTGTCTTGCAAAAGTATTCAGCCCCCTTGAATTTTATCCTTTTCCCACATTTCAGGCTTCAAACATAAAAAGGTAAAAAATTGTAATGTTATAGTGAAGAAACAAAGTGGGACACAATTGTGAAGTTGAATGATATTTATTGCTTATTTTAAACTTTTATAAAAAAAAAAACCCCTGAAAATTGGGGGGGTGCAATATTATTCATCCCCTTTCAGTTAATACTTTGTAGCGCCTCCTTTTGCTGCGATTACAGCACAAGTCACTTGGGGTATGTGTCTATCAGTTTTGCACATCGAGAGACTGAAATTCTTGCCCATTCTTCCTGTGTAAACAGCTGGAGCTGAGTGAGGTTGGATGGAGAGCGTTTGTGAACAGCAGTTTTCAGCTCTTTCCACAGATTCTCGATTGGGTTCAGGTCTGGACTGTGACTAGGCCATTCTAACACCTGGATACGTTTATTTGTGAACCATTACATTGTAGATTTTGCTTTATGTTTGGGATCATTGTCTTGGAGGACAAAGCTCCGTCCCAGTCTCAGGTCTTTTTCGGACTCCAACAGGTTTTCTTCAAGAATGGTCCTGTATTTGGCTCCATCCATCTTCCCATCAATTTTAACCATCTTCCCTGTCCCTGCTGAAGAAACGCAGGCCCAAACCATGATGCTGCCACCACCATGTTTGACAGTGGGGATGGTGTGTTCAGGGTGATGAGCTGTGTTGCTTTTATGCCAAACATATTGTTAGGCATTGTGCCCAAATAGTTAGATTTTGGTTTCATCTGACCAGAGCACTTTCTTCCACATGTTTGGTGTCTCCCAGGTGGCTTGTGGCAAACTGTAAATGACTTTTTATGGATATCTTTGAGAACTGGCTTTCTTCTTGCCACTCTTTCATAAAGGCCAGATTTGTGCAGTGTACGACTGATTGTTGTCCTATGGACAGACTCTCCCACCTCAGCTGTAGATCTCTGCAGTTAATGCAGAGTGATCATGGGCCTCTTGGCTGCATCTCTGATCAGTCTTCTCCTTGTTTGAGATGAAAGTTTGGATGGACGGCCGGGTCTTGGTAGATTTGCAGTGGTATGATACTCCTTCCATTTCAATATGATCACTTGCACAGTGCTCCTTGGGATGTTTAAAGTGTTCTAAATCTTTTTGTAACCAAATCCGGCTTTAAAACTTCTCCACAACAATATCCTAGACCTGCCTGTTGTGTTCCTTGGTCTTCATGATGCCATCTGCGTTTTAAACAAAACCATGAGACTATCACAGGCAGGTGCATTTATACGGCGACTTGATTACACACAGGGGGATTATATTTATCATCATCAGTCATTTAGGACAACATTGGATCATTCAAAGATCCTCAATGAGCTTCTGGAGTGAGTTTGCTGCACTGAAAGTAAAGGGGATGAATAATATTGCACGCCACAATTTTCAGTTTTGTTTGTTTTTTTTTTTAAAAAAAGTTTAATATAAGCAATACATTTCGTTCAACTTCACAATTGTGTCCCACTTGTTGATTCTTCACCATACCATTAAAGTTAGCCTGAAATGTGGGAAAAAGGTTGAAAAATTCAAAGGGGGCCGGATACTTTTGCAAGGCACTGTATATTTTGTCTCATGCGGTGCGGTATGTAGAGGACGTGTCCCGGGTGCGGTGCGGTATATAGAGTATGTGTCCCGGGTGCGGTGCGGTATATAGAGGATGTGTCCCGGGTGCGGTGCGGTATATAGAGGACGTGTCCCGGGTGCGGTGCGTAGAGGACGTGTCCCGGGTGCGGGGCGGTATATAGAGGATGTGTCCCGGGTGCGGGGCGGTATATAGAGGATGTGTCCTGGGTGCGGGGCGGTATATAGAGGACGTGTCCCGGGTGCGGGGCGGTATATAGAGGATGTGTCCTGGGTGCGGGGCGGTATATAGAGGATGTGTCCCGGGTGCGGGGCGGTATATAGAGGATGTGTCCTGGGTGCGGTGCAGTGCGGTATATAGAGGATATATCCACTGTCCCAGCACAGTGAGATTTCTGAAGAGCCCTGCACACGCTACTTAGTATTTTAGCATTTTCTTCTTGCTGCGTGTTTCACCCATTGTAATGAATGATGAATCTGCACCCATTAATGCTTTTTTAATGCAGCATTTTTTCTGCCAAAAGGTTATGATGCAGAAATGTCTGCCGCAAATACTTAGTGTGCACAAGCTCATACGGTTTCAGGTTTCTTTCCGTTATTTTAGCAAAATATAATAACACTGGAAAAACAACAAAGCCATAAAATAATTCTGAGCTATAAAACGTCTCAAAGTCTGGGCGCAGTGATGTAATGTGGCCGTGTAGCGAGGCCGTGCTCCTCTGAGCGCTTCCTCTCCGGAGCTGCGGATTTCAGCGTCGGGAGGAGGATTTTGACCCCGATGAAACTCTCATAAAACCAGAGCTATCTTTACTGCTTCGATAAACAGCAGATAAGGTCCGATAATCGCCACTTACAGGATCCTCGGGAGAAACTGCGCTGCAGCCCCGAAATAAAAGGATGGAGAACTTTAACCTATTGGCCCCGCAGATTGGATCCGACCTCACCTGCAATGACCTTGACATACGGGAGAAGTGCGTCACGTACCGGTCTACGGCAAATCCTGCGATAATGCAGCCATCACTAGCAGGTATGGGGCGGTCATGTAGTCACAGTCACCCAGGTGGCTTCTTATTCGTGTATTGAATATTTCACACCCTTTAAATGTCACAGAAATCAGACACTTTGGTAGATCCTTCCATACACACCATGGCTCTGTACAGAATGGGGCTACGGCTCTTAGGCTCGCTCGTGACTACCCATCCTTTGGCTAGGAGATAACTTTTTTTTGGGAATATCCCTTTAAGCCCATTCATATAGCTTTTAGCATTGTGTCCGTCAGCTGTAATACTACAACTTCCATCATTGCCGGACAGACTGGAGAGCAGTGTGTCTTATAAGTCTATACCAGGGAATGACTATTCATGCAATTGTCTTCATTCGTATGTGGAGCTTTGCACTTTCTGAGCTGGTGACATGATATTCGGATGCTTCCCAGTCCCCAAACCGGTTTCCCTTGTGATCACTGTTCAGGGTGTGGGGACTGCACTCTCCAGATCCGGTCCGAGGGGCTTACGTGGCACAGACCACGTCCAATGAGTCTATGGCCAGGACGACTGTCTTTGTACCACTGTCTGAGCCACGTATGTTGGCACCATATTAAAGTATATACTTTGGGTCACACACAGTGGGGCAGATTAATGCCCTTACTGGACAGGGGCAGTATATTGATGCAATTGCGGCACTTTATCCATTGTGTCCGGTAATGTATGGCCAGGTCACAACACATCTCATCTGAGGTCTCAAGGAATTGCCCTTTAAGAAACATTCATACATTGTATGGTTTTTATCCCAGAAGGCATTACAATATTTTATCCGTGCAGCTTCCCCTTCGGCCGGGGTTGGGATAGGGACGGGCTGTCTGTTTGCTCCTGTTGCGGCTATTTATCTTGGGTCCCGGCCAACATATAAAATTCTGGAGACTCTCCGTCATAAAGGATCTCCAGACCATGACATTCATCGGTTACTAGAGCCATGGAGAAGGCAGACGAGAGGAAGGAGAGACGTCTGTGCCGAGATCCACAGTGTGCCGTCTGCCTAGGTTTTATTACAATATGTGGCGGTAATATGACAACCTTTATAAGTCAGAAATGGGCTCCAAGCAGTTGTCACTTCCCTTCCCCCACTGTTCCTCCATACAGAGACTACATCCATAGGGACCTGTTAGAAGGGGACTTAACCCCAGACCATTATACTCATGGGCAGCTCTAGCACCGCATCATAGCCGCCAGCGACCAGCTGCACTAGCGCCTCAGGAATATAGTGCCAGATACTTTCATCCTAATTCTGCATCAGGCTACTTTTGCAGGCAGAGTGGTCCTTGGAAGGGTGGTCGGCGGGACGCTAAGGCAGCACAGTAGGACAGGCGGCGGGACGCTAAGGCAGCACAGTAGGACTGTCGGCGGGACGCTAAGGCGGCACAGTAAGAAGGTGTCGGCGGGACGCTAAGGCGGCACAGTAGGACTGTCGGCGGGACGCTAAGGCAGCACAGTAGGACTGTCGGCGGGACGCTAAGGCAGCACAGTAGGACTGTCGGCGGGACGCTAAGGCAGCACAGTAGGACTGTCGGCGGGACGCTAAGGCAGCACAGTAGGACTGTCGGCGGGACGCTAAGGCAGCACAGTAGGACTGTCGGCGGGACGCTAAGGCAGCACAGTAGGACTGTGGCCGGGACGCTAAGGCAGCACAGTTGGACTGTCGGCGGGACGCTAAGGCAGCACAGTAGGACTGTCGGCGGGACGCTAAGGCAGCACAGTAGGACTGTCGGCGGGATGCTAAGGCAGCACAGTAGGACTGTCGGCGGGATGCTAAGGCAGCACAGTAGGACTGTCGGCGGGATGCTAAGGCAGCACAGTAGGACTGTCGGCGGGATGCTAAGGCAGCACAGTAGGACTGTCGGCGGGATGCTAAGGCAGCACAGTAGGACTGTCGGCGGGATGCTAAGGCAGCACAGTAGGACTGTCGGCGGGATGCTAAGGCAGCACAGTAGGACTGTCGGCGGGATGCTAAGGCAGCACAGTAGGACTGTCGGCGGGATGCTAAGGCAGCACAGTAGGACTGTCGGCGGGATGCTAAGGCAGCACAGTAGGACTGTCGGCGGGATGCTAAGGCAGCACAGTAGGACTGTCGGCGGGATGCTAAGGCAGCACAGTAGGACTGTCGGCGGGATGCTAAGGCAGCACAGTAGGACTGTCGGCGGGATGCTAAGGCGGCACAGTAAGACTGTCGGCGGGATGCTAAGGCGGCACAGTAAGAAGGTGTCGGCGGGATGCTAAGGCGGCACAGCAAGAAGGTGTCGGCGGGATGCTAAGGCGGCACAGCAAGAAGGTGTCGGCGGGATGCTAAGGCGGCACAGCAAGAAGGTGTCGGCGGGATGCTAAGGCAGCACAGTAGGACAGTCGGCGGGACGCTAAGGCAGCACAGTAAGACTGTTGGCGGGATTTTAAGGCAGCACAGTAAGACTGTTGGCGGGATTTTCAGGCAGCACAGTAGGACAGTGTCGGCGGGACGCTAAGGCAGCCCAGTAGGACTGTCGGCGGGACGCTAAGGCAGCACAGTAAGAAAGTGGAATTTCCCTTTAAAATTTAAAGGCTCCATCAATGATTAGATCATATCAGCCATCTACCTTATATTAAGCTAAATAACATGTCCCCATCTGGGCTCCATTCGTAGTGCCTGCTCTGTCCTCCCTGGATCGGGCTCCTGATCATCAGCTCTTGAGAAAGCTGCCGAATAAATAAAGAAAATCACAAAAGTAAGGTAGCGGCCGCCCAGCCGGACCCACGTTAAGACACATTTGGCCGCAGAGTCGCTCCCCCTCCTCATCCTAGATCCCTTCATCTGATCCAGGGTGTCAGATTGAGTTGGCGCCATAGAGCTGTACGTCTCCAGAAACCTGAATCCAGGGGATATTGTTATAAGGCTGCAGCTCTGCAAAATGAGGCCAAAACAGCCAAGAGGGCACTGGCCTGAGCGATCAGAATACAGACGTCACCCGTCCATCACTGACTAACGAGCGCGCCAAGTCCCGGGGAGGACGGATGGTGTGCTAGAAGATAGCTATGAACCAGGATACCTTACTTATGGCACTGACCACTAGGGGCGCTGAGGGCCCAGGATCACCTCTCTAGCACCCCCTGTTGAGGATGGGGGAGGGGGGCACACAAATCCTGGCGGTCAGTGGATGACTTTCTCCTATTGGAGAAGACTAAAGTCTTGTCAGCTTCTGACTTTTAGGATCGCTGCTTCCAAAAGGAGGGCACCTTTCTTCCTCCTGGAGAGCTAAAGAGGCTGACCTACTTCCCCAAGTAGCCCTGGCTGATCTTTTCCACCATAAAAGCCATTTACATTGGACAAGTATTTTCTGTAGGTCACTAAAAACTGAAAAGGAGTCACAGGTTTTATTGGAGCAGATGAGGACGTAGCTGCAATGTTCATGACGCCTGTTATATCTAATCTGACCAGAGCGCCACATAAAGGTCCAATAGCGTCAAAATGTTAGTACCCGCACCTATGGTGCAGGAAAGTGACAAACTGAATCACAACGACTATGGGCATTAAAATAAGGACTGTTTAAAGAAGAGATGGGGGGGGGGGGGTAACAAGTGGCTTGTGCTTGGTTTGTGGCCCAATGGTCAGCAAAATCTGTTTACTGAACTGGTTAAGATTCCAGTGGAATAAGCCATAGGGACGTCAGCTGACATTTAGATACAGCAGCAGCAATAATTTTGGGGAGGTCGGGTCAAAAGTGCATTCAGGTATTTAAGAAAGACTGATTGCACCTCTTCACACTAGAAAGGTAGGATGTGCTAACTAAACATGAAACCTAGTGACAGAAAGGAGACAGTTGCACTCTGTAGTGCTAACATATGCGGAACAATGAAAAAGGGAATATAGACATGCATTACTGCTATGAAAAACATGGAAAAATTGAGATACTTGGCACACAAAAATCGCCAGTTTTAAGAGAGCCCAACAGCCAACGACAAGGCGACCTCTTTGTTGGGTCCCTATCCAACTCCTGCTCTTCAGCCTTAAGGGGGCTTTACACGCTGCGACATCGCTAATGTGGAGTCGTTGGGGTCACGGAATTGGTGACGCACATCCGGCCGCATTAGCGATGTTGCTGCGTGTGACACCAATGAGCGATTTTGCATCGTTGCAAAAACGTGCAAAATCGCTCATCGGTGACATGGGGGTCCATTCTCGATTATCGTTACTGCAGCAGTAACGATGTAGTTCGTCGCTCCTGCGGCAGCACACATCGCTGTGTGTGACGCCGCAGGAACGAGGAACCTCCCCTTACCTGCCTCCCGGCCGCTATGAGGAAGGAAGGAGGTGGGCGGGATGTTCCGGCCACTCATCTCCGCCCCTCCGCTTCTATTGGGCGGCCGCTCAGTGACGTCGCTGTGACACCGCACAGACCGCCCCCTTAGAAAGGAGGCGTTTCGCCGGTCACAGCGACGTCGCCGGGCAGGTAAGTATGTGTGACGGGTCTGAGCGATGTTGTGCGGCATGGGCAGCGATTTGCCAGTGTCGCACAACAGATGGGGGCGGGTACCCATGCTAGCGATATCGGGACAGATATCGCAGCGTGTAAAGTAGCCTTTAGGCTATTTTAATTTGCAGGTTCCTGTCCACCCATAAATTGTCGGGCTTTGTTTGATAGGGATCCAATAAAAAAAGAGCGCCTTTGTGTTGGCTGTTGGGCTCACAAAACTGCCTATTTTTGTGATGCATTTTGCTGCAATAAAACAATTAGGTAAATTTAGGAAAACAGATCCAGTGAATAAGCTGAGCTGATAAAGTAACTTTTTTTTTTAAGTAAACTATCAATATAAAAATCTGTGTGACAGTGACATGGCAATATCAGAAAGCAGTCATATCTAGCCTAAAAGTCACCTTGCCATTGGCTGTTGGGCTCAAATAAATCTGGTCATTTTTGTGTGCCAAGTGTTTCAATTTTTTGCATATTTTTCATAGCAGTAATGCATGTCTGTATTCCCATATTCATTGCTCAACATATCTTAGCACTAGAGAGAGTACGACTCTGCTTTTTGCGTCCGATATTGGCAGTCATCTCCGATCCTAGGCGGTGTCGCTCCCCCGCCCTGAGCCGCTGCGGCCATTCCTCCAATTCTGAAGACACTAAAAACATTTATAGAACATTTCCTGCAATGTTTTATCCTAACATTGACATGAGCGGGCGGCTAAGATTAGCACATTGCACCCATGGGTCAGAGACAGAGACTGGCAAGGAAGGACGGATCGGCGTGTGTGGAGCATGGGGCCCTGCAGCCCGTGTCCTCCAATGGTGGCAATGTATTTAAAAAGGGAAGCTGAACGGATGACGGGAGGTATGGATAAGCTTTCTAATATATCTCTGCTTGCTGTCAGCAGCGGTACGTTACAAAGTATCTTCGGGTTTTGTTACTATTATATCCAGTCTGATCTGATGACTGATACATTGTAGCCAAACAGGACAGACTGGATACAAATGATCGGCTGCAGTGGGGCAGAAATTTGCAAAGATGGACCACCCTGGCGCCCCCCCAGCCTCTCACTGGTTAACTTCACCCTGTTCTTGCTCTGCAGGAAAGAGCTGGTCACTCAGATTAAGCAGAGGCAATGGAGGCAGCTGATTAGGGAAACAGGGACGACTTATCTGGGGCTGCCGACACATGACAGTTGTGCTGGTAGACGGCACAACATACAAAAAGGGAACGGGGGGGGGGGGGCGGATTGTGCAATGTCTCCGCTGTGAGACCACATGACTGTAGGGTCACTCCGGGACGGATTAGGGACAGTCCGCTCAATGAGTGCACACTGCAGAGGATGACCCCCTTATGGACACTTCACCTCCGCTGTCTGTGCAGACTCCCCGACATCCCCCTGAGACGAGAGCCCATGCTCTTCGATGGAGATAAGTGGCTGCTAGATCTCCAACAGCAGGAGATCAACTCCTCCAAATACAGGCAAGTTACAATCCAACCCCTTTGCCATAAGGATCCCCCCCCCCCCCTCCTCGTCACATCAGCATCACTTGTGATGTGAACACTCCGGGCCAGGATGTATGGAGCATTACAGGGGATAAAGAGCAGCTATGACTCCGAAAACCTGAAACGCGTAGATGATCGCCAATACATCATCCTTCATGGTATATACTATGCTTAGGCAGCTTTCACACTACGTTGTTTTTTTAACATGCGTCATGAACGTTTTTTTACCGCAAAAACTGATCAAGTGCAAATGCGTTTTAATTTCAAGGCATTTGCAATGGACTTGCGTCAACATGCGTTCACATACGTTTGCGTACGTTATAGTGAGGATCCAGCGACTTGCAGTTTTTTAACTTTTTTCTACTTGTAGCATTTTTGAGCTATACTGCACGCAAACGTATGTGAACGCTGGCATGCTGATAGACAGGATCCTGCTTACTCTACTGAGCATGCCCAGAAACCAGCCTCGCGTGATCAGTCTCTCTCCCCCGCCTGAGAGCAGAGAACGCTCGTAACCAAGATAAATATCGGGTAACCGCAGGCTTAGTTACCCGAAGTTTACCTTGGTTACGTGTGCAGGGAGCAGGCAGCCCTGCTCCTAGCAGCTGCAGACGCTCGTAACCAAGGTAAATATCGGGTATCCAAGCAAGTTACCCGATGTTTACCTTGGTTACGAGCCTCCGCAGCTGACAGATGCCGACTCCCACTCTCACGTTCAGTTCCCCTCACTCCCGATCACATGACTCCAATGCCCGCCCATAAACTTAAAGTGACAGGATCCTGCAAAATAACACATGCGCTTGCATGCGTTTTTCTTTGTAAAAACAGGATCCGCTTATGCAGCAAAAAAACGTTCATGACGCATGCTAAAAAAAAAAAAAGTAGTGTGAAGGCCACGGTGGTGTCGGACCCTTGTGTAATACGACAAGTAGTGTAATAGAGGGAGAGGTCACACGAGCGATTATGCAACTTGTCCGAATTGCATTTCTCATCAGAGCCGAGCCGTGATGGGGGCAGACGCCGCACCTCTACTCCTGGGTTACTTTTGAACATTTCAGACATCCGAGTCATTCCTATCCTAATCTTAACCTACAGCTATAAGATCACACATTGCATATTTGGGGCACATTTTTCCGCAGGGGATCAGCAGCTAAAGTCGTACACGTCACATGAACAAATTTTGCTGTGGATTTGCAGCAGATTTCACCTTCTCTCTTGCAAGAGGTAAAATCTGCTCAAAATCTGGGCCACGAATTAAAGAGGTTCAGTGAGGCGAAGAGGAGATTTGCTAAAATGGCATTAATTTGGCAGATTTCTGCGAGGACACGGCCCGGTGTGAACTGGTGATTAGGGAACTTGCAGCTGGAGAAGATTGCAGAGCAGATTTTTCAGAAAATGTAGAAATCTGCTGAAGAGCTGCAGACAGAAATCGGCCAGTTTTAACCATGTAACCTACAGAGAATGGATTAGGTGTATATAAATCCAGGCTGTAAGCATGTATACCGTTTATGTACAATGCCCCCATTCAAGATGGAAACTTGCCGATGCTATGTGATGAGTGCGGAGTGTATCGAGGCACGCTCAGCGAGTCTTATCTGTCATTATGTGAGCAGCTTTATCCACTCCTGGGAGCATTCAACCAAAAATATCCGATCACGAGTTTTAGGACTCCACATTGCAGCAGGAGCAGAAATCATCCTCCTTAAAGGGAACCTGTCAGGTGCAATATGCATCCAGTACCACGAGCAGTTCTGGGTGTATATTGATAATCCCTGCCTAACCGTCCCTGTATCTAGTAGCATAAAGAGGTCCTTAGAAAAAAGTATTTCTAAAGATCCTTTATGATATGCTAATGAGCACAGGGATTAGTTCCAGGCGTTGTCAGTTCATGCGCTCATTCCACCCTCTTAGCAGGTTAGCACGCCCACATGATTGTGCTAAGTTGACGCCCTGGCCTATCAGGTCGTCACAAGAGTGCCGTGCAATCCGCCCTTCTGCATGGTACCCGCTCCTCGTTGGTTACGGGTCCTGTCCCTTTGGTGTTGCTAAGAACAGGTATACACAAATCCTGAGGAACACTCTGCACCACATCCACTAGACACCCAGTGGGCAGCCTGAGGGGAATAGGGCCGCCCAGATGGAGGGATGGTAGGAGGGCCAGAAGTCAGTGAGCAGTGACAGGAAAGGTCACGCTGTGGAGATGGGCTCCTGTACCCGTCCCAGACGTTGGTCTGGCTTAGAAGGAGCTGGAACCCTGGTCGCAGGGGGCACGGTACTTCCACGGAGGGCCGTTTGGCCGCATTGTGCTACAACCGGGCAGGGGCCAGGGCACGACAGGGTACATGGTGCCTAGGCTGGGAAGTAGCTTTATGTAGCCCAGTAATTCACCCAATGAGGCCGGAATCTTCATGAAGCGCTCTCCACCCGCTCCAAAAATCGGGGTACTAGCACAACGAGGGGGATAGGACTTCCAAAACCGTCCAGAAAATCCCAAGCCTGAACCCTGAGAGCAAGCTCACCTTGCTAGTCACGCAGGTGAGCAGGACCCGAGTAGTTTTAGGCGAAAGGGATCCACCAAGACTAAACACAGTGCCAAGGGACAAGGCTTCAGACCAACCAGCAACGCCAAAAGGGCACGGATCCAACATATTCGGACTAAGGCTGCAGGACGTTCAAGACTTTGGTTTACCCGGTGTCAGTGTCAGCATCTCTGGACTGTGTGAGTACGTTGTTCCCCTTTGTTTCCAACGGGTCCCCAGCCTTTCATCACCGAGCCTCAGGACACCTACCCCTGCCCATGGAGGGGTTAACATCACCATCGCTCCTGGGACCTCTCCCTCTCTCCTAAATGCAGCAGCGGTGGTATCCCATTTTACCACGACCCATGGGTGGCGTCACGAACACTATCCAATCCACCCTTTCATCCCCCTTTTTCATTTCGAGTGGCCGCACGACCCCACCTCGGATCCGGAGACGCCTTAAGCCACTGCGGATCCGGATGCGAGCAGCCCGTCAGCTGTCGCGGGGGCGGTACACTAACATAGTATTCAATGCACATAGTTATCAGCGGTGACATGCGTACTTGTGCCAGTCATCACCACTTCAGACTCCAGGCTTAAGGTCAGTGCGCATGCTCATACATCACCGCACTTCTGGTCAAGTGCACCATGAATCCGGGTGCATATGTAGTGCCCCGAAGCCATCAGGGAGCTACAAGGTACTGCATCCCCACCAGGATGCAGGGCCTACCCCCAGAAGACCAGTGCCTATAGCAAGAACATTCCAGGTTAATCCCAGTTTTTCCCCCAAATCCCCCATAGAATGGTACTAGGCTAGGGTTGGACCAATGGATGGTCACTTAGAGGTGGAGTGATCCAGTCCACTAGACGACCAGGTGGGAGGGGCAGACAGTGGACAGTCAGTTAGTTGGAGTCTGTGACAGAGAAAGTGAGCAGACGCACTGACAGGAGTGTCACATTGACCCGAGAGCCCAGGTGTGTGGTTACCGGTGGAGCAGACCTGGAACCATAGCACCGACTGGGTACAGAATCCTAGGTCAGGCAAATACTCCAGGCAGACCTGATAAAATCTGCACAGTGAGGGGACCATCAAGGACCTCAGTGACCTTGAAGTCAGAGACAGTAGCAACGGGAGAACCGGGGAACAGGACCAGAGACTCCATCCCCACAGGGTTCACGCTACCATATGGACTACTGTTAAGAGACTACCAGGAGGGGACCCCCAGCCACTCCAAGCCACAGGGACCCACCAACCAAAGAGTTGTAGGGGAAAGAAGCAACCAGGTCACTACACCAGCACTGGGATTAAGGGGACCTACGGTCAGCACCAGCCTTCCTCAGGTGACCACTTTCCACCTTGCCGTGAGTAAAGGAACCAGTTACACTGCAACCCCTCGTGTGGGCTACTTTCTTTGAACACCCACCTGCATCACCTATCCTCTGGGGCCTGGCCCTGGTTGCAGAGGGCCTAACATCCAGGCTGCCACCAACACCAGCCCCAGTAATGAAAACTGCAGCGGCGGCTCCATCCACATAGCCGCAACACCGCAAGTGGCGTCGTGTGATAAACCTTCAATTAATTCCCCTGTAAATATAACCCCTTTTAAAAAGGCACCCAGGGCACGGGACCGAGCAACGGCCACCAAGTGACATTCCCCAGTTATACACCGCCCGGGACCGAGTACCCCATAACCCTGGGCGACACATGCGTCCCAGCTTCAAAGAAGTCTAGTGCACATGACCGGAAGTGCGGGGCACTCTGATCATGCGCACCAACCCTAAACCCAGCGTTCTAAAGCGGTGACAACTGACACAGGTACACGCATCACCGCTGATGACGCTGGGCAATGGGCACTGAATAGTATGCTAGCACGCCCCTGTGGGAGTGCTAACTGCTAAGAGGGTGGAATGAGCGCAGGAACCAACGCCCTGGGACTAGTCCCTGTGCTCATTAGCATATCATAAAGGATCTTTAGATATACTTTTTCTAAAGATCTCTTTATGTATACTAGTAGATGCAGGGACGGTTAGGCAGGGATTAGTAATATGGACCCAGAACTGCTCATGGTTCTGGGTGCACATTGGACCTGACAGGTTCCCTTTAAAGAGCCGGGTCACCTGGAGTTCCTTGGAGTTTTTTGTCCTAGATTTTCTGCAGAGCTTTGTGCATTTAATGCTTCTGTAAACGGTGGAAGCTCTTTAGGATAGGATCCCCTTCCTCTAACGGTCATCCGAAGAAATCAAGTGGCAGAGACTCAGTATGCGGCCAGGTTTCCTATTTTTAAGCCAAAATCTATCTTTGTAACATGTTAGCCAGTAGAGATAAAAAAAAAAAAAAAAAAAAAAAAAGTTTGTTTAAAAGAACTGAGTCCTCAGTGGTTGATACCTTTTAATGGCTAACTGAAAAGATGGTAATAATAGCAAGCTTTGGAGACTACTCAGGTCTCTACATCAGGCATGGTATAACACATAATCTGAAGAGTCAGATATTTATACACAACAGGACATAGAATAGTGCAGTAAAAGTAAAAAAAAAAAAAAAAAAAAAAAGTCCTGTGAAGCAGAACTATCACTATGGCAAGGGGGCAAACTGTTGTGGCCATAAATATTGCAGCAGTTCATAGATAAGCAGTGTGAAAGTTTTATTGTCCTCTGATTAGAGTCTGGTCCGGGCTGTGATGCCCCCGGATGCTCTGAAGAACACATTTCTTAATTGATGTAAAAAGCCATAGTGATAGTTCTGCTTCACAGGACTTTTTTTTTTTTTCTTCACTGCACTATTCTATGTCCTGTTGTGTATAAATATGTGACTTCAGATTTTGTGTTATACCACGCCTGATGAAGAGACCTGAGTAGTCTGGAAAGCTGCTATTACCATCTTTTCAGTTAGCCATTAAAAAAAGGTATCAACTACTGAGGACTTCTGATTTTGGCTTAAAAAAAAAAAGTGTTTAAAAGAACGGAAGTGGCACAATCAGAAAAAAAATAGAAACGCGCACCACTTCTGCGTGGTTCAAATGATGTAAACTTGTCCAAATATACTGTGATTGTCACCTAAGTGCAACTTTCTGCATCCAGGTGCAGAGCGAGAGAGAGAAAGAGGATCAGCTCTGGAGCACAAACTGCTGCACTAAAGAAGTGACGTATTGTGTGACCTAATTAACTAAACCTTGCCTGATCAGTCATTGAATGAAGGCGATCAGCAGCTGCCGTACGTGCTAGAGCGAGAAAGGAAAAATGCGCATTTCTCATTTTCCTACACTGGTACTTCTGGTAATGGGTCGGGACGTCCTGAGAAAGGAAACAAGCCATAAGAATACTAGAAAAATAACATCGAGAGCCTGCTTGTTGATGGTTTCCATGTATCTCATCCCCCCCTTGTTGCTAGACTCTGGCTGTAGTGTTACTGTAGAGCTGCAGTGTTGGAAGGTCAGCATCTTGCAAGGCTTACCGACGGCTCATTACAACGGCTCAGTTTCTTAATGAAAATGTCATTATCCCCGCTGGTGGCTTCCTGATCGCTTTCTGTTTTAATTACAGCAGGACGCGGATTTTGCTGGGGTAAAACGGGGCTGAGAAAGAAACGCCAGACCCCCCCGCACCCCCATATTATATCCATATCAGCATTTGTTTCTGTTCTGACAACTGGAAAACTAAGTGATCAGTAATATGGCTGCCACCACGTCACTCAGCTTTCCCAGACTCCTGAACAGCTAATCACTATTTGTACAGGGCTCCCCTCATATCACTGTACATATAAGCACATTTCTAATTGCCAGGAGTCTGGGAAAACTGTCTGACAACCAGTGCAGTGCCATAACAGCTCAAACAGTGGTTGTCACCCGGCTTTCCTGTGTCATGAATGCTACATTTGTAGTATTACACCCCTAGATATCTAGATTGATCTCATTCTGTGACGGCAGCCGCAATGGGGGTCACCCAGCCATCCCCTCACTAGATAAAATAAAAAGCTACAATGTGTGGTGTTAGCATCTGTAAAATGTAGTCTCCAGTCATACAACAAAGGCAAGAAGCAAGACCCCAAGAAAAGATCCCCATAAAACGAGGGGAACAAATGAGGAACATAAAATACAAAAGAGGGGATACTCGTCCACTGGTACAAGACGTCCTGCGCCCCCCGACTAGACATCACAGAGCGAGACGTCCTGCGCGCCCCCCCCCCCCGACTAGACATCACAGGGAGAGACGTCCTGCGCCCCCCCCCCCCCCGACTAGACATCACAGGGAGAGACGTCCTGCGCCCCCCCCCCCCCCGACTAGACATCACAGGGCGAGACGTCCTGCGCCCCCCCCCCCCCGACAAGACATCACAGGGCGAGACGTCCTGCGCCGCCCCCCCCCGACTAGACATCACAGGGCGAGACGTCCTGCGCCGCCGCCCCCCCCCCCCCCCCCCGACTAGACATCACAAGGCGAGACGTCCTGTGCCCCCCCCCCCCCCCCGACTAGACATCACAGGGCGAGACGTCCTGCGCCCCCCACTATACATCACAGGGCGAGACGTCCTGCGCCCCCCACTATACATCACAGGGCGAGACGTCCTGCGCCTGACAATTACAGGGTGAGACGTCCTGAGCCCCAATGACCGCACCAAATATACAGTATAGGATAAGAGGTCTTACGCCCCGATGATTGCCCTGAATATAGAGCACAGGGTGAGACATCCTGCGCCCCATATAGACAGCACCAGGTGAGACGTCCTGCGCCCCGATGACCGCACCAAATATACAGCACAGGGTAAGACGTCTTGCGCCCCGATGAGTGCCCTGAATATACAGCACTGGATGAAAAGTCCTGAGCTCCGATGACTGCACCTCATCTCGTCAATGGGCAGGAAGCCCGATAATATCCACGTCTCCTGCAGGAACTGGGCAGGGCACCGGGAACATTCCTGGCATCTGACGCAGGAACTCCGCCGATGCTGTAATGCACGATCCCCTACAATCTCCAGCCGAAATTCAAACTTATCTGTTGCTGAGAAAGCTGGATGACGACCAATGCGGCCGCTGTTACAGCTCGCAGCTTTTCCAGATTTCAGAGTCTGGTATTGTACAAACCTGCAGCAAAATAAGCAGAGAAACCTCACCCGTCACTCCTTTCTGCAGGATCGGAGCGGCTTTTCATGCAAATCTTCAAGAAAAAGCTGCAGCAAAATCCACATGTGGTGAAGACGGATTTTTCTGCAGGTACGGGAGGGAAAATCCTAACCAAATATGTAACAGTTGAACTTGGTTTTACCAGTTATTACTAGGGCTGAAGCCAAAAATTAGCGTGCGTTACATAGAGTGTAAATTGAGGATTTTTGCAGAGTTTTCAAAGCTCCAGGGTTTTGAGTAGTATTTGGAGAGTTTCTGCTCCTAAACGTTCTGTGTGCACACCCCAACATGGGATTTTGGAGCAAGATTTTACCACCACTGTCTTAAGGAGCAAAATCTGCAACAGCCATTGGCATACTCCGGATTTTTTTTTTTTTTTTTTTTTAATTCTACCCAGTTATTCAATTTTCAAGGAAAAAGAAAAAAAAAAAAAAAAGTTAGTTACATATATATCTGATGGTGAAGACCTTGGGTAAAATCTCATCTGCACTGTAGTGAGTTGCAAATTTTACCTCTGCAGATCTGCAGCTTTTCCCTGCCGTGTGGATGTACCCCAATACATTCACATATTCCAGAAACCCATCACAACTAAGAATATTGAAGACAATCCACACTGCGCATATTGCCCAAGCCCGGGTCTTGAGAGACAATCTACTATAATCTTACACATGGCTGTCAGAAACTGTGTATATAATATAAATATTAAAAAGATATAAATATAAAATAAAAAGAAAATCTGAAAAATTTATATATATTTTATATATATATATATATATATATATATATATATATATATATATATATATATATATATATATATATATATATATATATATATTATACACACACGCACGTGTACATATACATATATATATATAATACACACGCACGTATATATATATATATATATATATATATATATATATATATATATATATATATATATATATATATATATATATATATATATATATATATATATATATATAATACACACGCACGTATATATACATATATATATATATAATACACACGCACGTATATATACATATATATATAATACACACGCACGTATATATATATATATATATATATATATATATATATATATAATACACACGCACGTATATATACATATATATAATACACACGCACGTATATATACATATATATAATACACACGCACGTATATATACATATATACATATATATAATACACACGCGCGTGTATATATACATATATATAATACACACGCGCGTGTATATATACATATATATAATACACACGCGCGTGTATATATACATATATATAATACACACGCGTGTATATATACATATATATAATACACGCGTGTATATATACATATATATATAATACACGCGTGTATATATACATATGTATGTATGTATATATACATACATACATACATACATACATATTACACACACACACACACACACACAATATTATAAAACCATAAATAAATCAAAAATAAAATTAGTAAATATAACAATGTAAAAAACAAAAAACACAAAATAAACAAAGTGGTTTTCAGTGCCCAGTGCTGCCCGCGGCCCCCCAAAGCGCAGCACCCTGCCCGTACCCACCTTAGACAGCTGCCTCCTCAGGCTGAACCGCTGGACCATGTTGAGTCCTTTCTTCACACAAAAGGAACAAGAGGGAGCGGTGGCCGCCGGCAATTAAAAGAGCATTTCCCAGATAGAAGTGGGGGCAGGAGAGTTGGGGTGAGGGCAGAGCGTCCCCCAAGATCAGCAGCTCAGGACGGAGGAGATGGCAGATCAGCCTGAAGTTCAGGGAGCCTCATTGTTCCTGCCGTACGCTGCCAGTGACAGGCGAGGAGGGAGGGGCGGCCGCTGCTCTACATTTCCTGTGAGTCAGCTGTGAGAGGGTCCCAGACAGATGGACCCTGAAGACAATCCCCCCGACACACTATGCGCCTCCTCCGCCCCCGGCAGCCACCTGACCCCGCCGCTACCTCAACATCAGCTGCAAATATTAGGAAGGAAAAAGAATATACAGAGGCTGCAAGGTGCACGTGCTTATCCCAGCCCCCTTATACACTACAGTCAAAGGTTTAGGGTCACTTAGATATTTCCTTATTTTTGAAAGAAAAGCACTTTTTTTTTTTCAATGAAGCCAACATTAACTTAAACAGACACTCTCTATACATTGTTAATGTGGTAAATGACTATTCTAGCTGCAAACGTCTGGTTTTTAATGCAATATCTACATAGGTGTATAGACCCCCCATTTCCAACAACCACCACTCCAGTGTTCTAATGGTACATAGTGTTTGCTGTGTTAGAAGGCTAATGGATGTCTACAAATCCCTTGAAAATCCTTTTGCAAGTATGTTAGCACAGCTGAAAACAGTTTTGCTGATTAGAGAAGCTATAAAACTGACCTTTTTGAGCTAGTTGAGAATCTGGAGCATTACATTTGTTGGTTCCATTAAACTATCAATATGGTCAGAAAAAGAGAACTTTCATGTGAAACTCGACAGTCTGTTCTTGTTCTTAGAAATGAAGGATATTCCATGCAAGAAATTGACAAGAAACTGAAGAGAAACCTCAATGGTGTGCACTACTCCCTTCTGAGGAGAACACAAACAGGCTCTAACCAGAGTAGAAAGAGCAGTGGAGGCCGCGCTGCACAACTGCACAACAAGACAAGTACATTAGAGTCTCTAGTGTGAGAAATCGACACCTCACAGGTCCTCAACTGGCAGCTTCATTAAATAGTACCCGCAAAACGCCAGTGTCAACGTCTACAGTGAAGAGGCGACTCCGGGATGCCGGCCTTCAGGGCAGAGTGGCAAAGAAAAAGCCATATCTGAGACTGGCTAATAAAAAGAAAAGATTAATATGGGCAAAAGAACAGACATTGGACGGAGGAAGATTGGAAAAAAGTGTTATGGACAGACGAATCGAAGTTTGAGGTGTTTGGATCACACAGAAGAATATTTGAGAAGGGGTTTATGCCGCGCTATTCATCAGGAAGGAGAACAGAGATGATCAATGTTCCTTTATTGTAGCTTGTGTCTACGTGTTTCAGGAGCTCTGCTCCCTTCATCAGGACATACAGCACAAAAACAACATCTTGTTCATCGATGTTTTTGTGCTGTATGTCCTGATGAAGGGAGCAGAGCTCCTGAAACACGTAGACACAAGCTACAATAAAGGAACATTGATCATCTCTCTGTTCTCCTTCCTGATGAATAGCGCGGCATAAACCCCTTCTCAAATGTTCTCTGTTATCAACCACGGGGGCTGCAGAAGATTTCATCCCAACATAAGCTTTCATAGGAGTTGTGACTGTCACAACTCCTTGAGGTGAGTGCATTCCTTTTATTTTTCCCCGGATATATACCGGGTAAGACCCTATTGCGCTTTTTCTCTCCACAGTTTACTTCGTTTACAGAAGAACATTTGTGAGACGTAGAACACCTGAAAAGATGCTGGAAGACGGCCTGACGCCATGTGTCAAGCATGGTGGAGGTAATGTGATGGTCTGGGGTTGCTTTGGTGCTGGTAAAGTGAGAGATTTGTACAAGGTAAAAAAAAATTTGAGTAAGGAAGGCTATCACTCCATTTTGCATACCCTGTGGACAGCGCTTGATTGGAGCAAAGTTCATCCTACAACAGGACAATGACCCAAAGCCACCTCTAAATTATGCATAAAATATTTATGGAAGAAGCCGGCAGCTGGTATCTATCTGTAATGGAGGGACCAGCCCAGTCACCAGATCTCAACCCTATAGAGCTGTTGTGGGAGCAGCTTGACCGTATGGTGCGCAAAAAGTGCCCATCAAGCCAATCCAACTTGTGGGAGGGGAGGGAAGCATGGGGCGAAATATCTCCAGATTACCTCCGCAAATGAACAGCTAGAAAAGGTCTGCAAAGCTGGAATTGCTGCAAAGAAGCATTCTGTGCCGAAAGCAAAGTCTGAAGAGAAAATTATTATTTCAAGTAAAAATCATTATTTCTAACCTAAATGTCTGGACGATGAGTTGCATAAAGGATAGAAACTGATAAATAAAAGTATGATTTTTCATGGAAAAGACAAAAGTTGTCTGGGTGACCCCAAACTTTTGAACTGTAGTGTATATTGTCCCCAGCCCGCCTATATATGCCCTGGCTCCTCCCCAGCCCCCCTATATATGCCCTGGCTCCTCCCCAGCCCCCTATATATGCCCTAGCTCCTCCCCAGCCCCCCTATATATGCCCTAGCTCCTCCCCAGCCCCCCTATATATGCCCTAGCTCCTCCCCAGCCCCCCTATATATGCCCTAGCTCCTCCCCAGCCCCCCTATATATGCCCTAGCTCCTCCCCAGCCCCCCTATATATGCCCTAGCTCCTCCCCAGCCCCCCTATATATATGCCCTAGCTCCTCCCCAGCCCCCTATATATATGCCCTAGCTCCTCCCCAGCCCCCCCTATATATATGCCCTAGCTCCTCCCCAGCCCCCCTATATATATGCCCAAGCTCCTCCCCAGCCCCCCTATATATGCCCAAGCTCCTCCCCAGCCCCCCTATATATGCCCAAGCTCCTCCCCAGCCCCCTATATATGCCCAAGCTCCTCCCCAGCCCCCTATATATGCCCAAGCTCCTCCCCAGCCCCCCTATATATGCCCTAGCTCCTCCCCAGCCCCTATATATAGTCCCTAACCCCTTCCAAGACCTTATAACCCAGGAAATTGCATAAAACAGCATTTACAAGAACTATTTAAGCCGTGTCCTTGCAGACTAACGTTTCTCCATGAAGGGCATTAGTAACGAGTCCGACCTGGACGTGCTCAGTATCGGAGACATTGGACATTAAAAGCAGTGACTGCAGATGGCAGGGAGGTTTCTGCACTGTAACGGCTGATAACAGGGAACAACAGCTCATTGATCGCTCTTGTCTTGTGGTTACTTTATTAACCCTGTGCTTTTTTTTTTTTTTTTTAACTGATGAAAACCACAAATTCCAGTATACACTGACAGCCAGGGTGTTTAGGGCACGCTTATGCTGGGAGTTGTAGTTCACAGCAGTGGGAGATGGTCAGAATTGCATTTTTCAGATATTGTAGCACAATGAAAATGAAATGCACCAGAAACATGGCAAAACAATTAAATAAAATAAAAGTGGCAAATGTTGTGCACGAGGGGAAATAATCAGATAATCAATAAGACAGGAGACGTCTCGCGCCTCTTATACTGCAGCTCGGGGCACAAGAGGTTAAGTGCGATGTGGAACCGGTCGGAGCGCTGGGGAGCGGCGGCATTAAATGAAGACCATTGTTCTGCCGCTGCCCTGGGATTTACCTGCGGAGAGATTTCTTTAAAGCAGCGATGCACTCCAGCTGATGGAAGAACTACAACTCCCAACAGCCTCCAACCTTCCACTTTACAACTGCTGCAAAATGCCTCCCAGCTGCAGGATCTTGGAGCATGCTGGGAGTTGTAGTTTTGCAAGACCTGATCTGCTACAGGTAGTGACTGAGACCATGTTGTGGTTGTCCCGTGGTTGCAAAACTACAACTCCCAGCATGCCCCACAGCCGCCAACACTTAACTCAAAAAGCTGCAAAAATAAGACTCCCAGCATCTCACTACAGCCGGTTTTCAACATCCAGGGAGCAGAGCATGCTGGGAGTTGCAGCTGTGCAACAGCTGGAGAGCTCAATGTCAAGGACATGCTGGATATTGTAGTTCTCCAGTTTTTCCACAACAACCTGTAGCAAGACTACAACTCCCATAATGCCACCTACACTATGTACAACTTTGATGTTTCGCAACAGCTGAAAAACCACAACTCCCAGCATGCCCTGACAGCCATTAGTAACAGCCAGGGAGCCATAGGTTGTCAAAGCATGCTGGGAGTTGTAGTTCTGTAACAAAAAAAAAAAAAAAAAAGAAGCCACAGCAGCCAGGCTCAGTGTGCGCCGGATTATCAGAAATTCTGGATTATCGGATGACTGACTCCAGACAGAATGAATGGACGCAGCCCATTGTGCACAGACACACTGACAGATTCAGGCTCTGCGAGAGGCAACAAGCAAAGTCCGGGGCAAAAAAAAAAAATCATTTAACCCCTTGACCGGTGACGTCAACGCACGATCTCAAAAGGTGGCCTTATAGATTACTCTGGATGCAGCATGGAGACGTCTCCAGCCCCCTGGTGAGATCCGGGGATGTCGTAGCCACAGAGCCCGGACTGGTGATTGCCCAGAACATCCCAACACTTCATCCCGACACTTCTCACAGCTGAGGGTTTGTTACATCCGTCCAACAAGATAAAAAGGCACCAATCTCCCTCCAGTCCACTCTTGTTACAATGCATCACTGTGGAGCTGAGATTATCCAGACTGGACGCAAATGTAACAAACCCTCAGCTGTGATAAGTGCACTTTAAGGGGGAGGGGGGGAGGAGTAGGGGGATATTGTGTTTTACCATTTACAAAATCTCCGCTTGCTGTCAGTGAATGGAAAGGTGTCTGTACAGTTTTATGCAATGAGGATTAGTAGGAACTATCTGGCAGTGTATGGACGACTCAGGAATGGGGTATATTTGAGGACATTAGTAATTGCCATTTGTATTAGATGGGTTGTTTTAGCGCCTCACTATGGAGCGCCCCCCCTAAACATATTCCTGCAAAAACTGGGACCCCACCCATAGACATATATCCCCCTGCTCCCATATTATGGGCAGATCTGCCCTCCAGGAGTCCAGAAATGCTGCATCAATAAAACATTATGGCCACTTTCCTCAAACAAGATAGCGCCACCTCTGTTTACAGGTAGCATATGGTATTGCGGCTTCACCCCATTCACTTCCATATAGCGCACAGGGGCTGCCGCCATGTCTTCAAGATGCCCCGAGATCCATCCTGATCAGGTTTCTCAAGGGCAGGGTGGCACGGGCACCAGCCGCTCAGACATTCAGGCAGCAAATAGCCAGGATTCTTGGCATGTCTTGGGTATTAAGAGACGCCCCATTTAATCAGCCGGGATAACGGGAATTAAATGATTTGGCTTCATTTTCTTCCCTGAGACTGACATCTGGAACAGATTAAATGGTTTTGGGCAGATCAGGTCATCACACCGCCTCCTCCCCTCGCCCGGCTGCAGAGGGCATCTTGGTATACGCCGCCAGACACGAGCAGCTGCCGCTATCAGGCGATAACTGTCGCATCTATGGATTTTCTATGGCGTTGACCTGCGACCAACGCTGCATTGCAAACGTTCACAGGTTTGTTGGATTTTCAGCCGATGGTCACACATGGCTCACTTGCCACAGGCTACATTTTAATAAAAAAAAAAAAAAAAAAAATATACAAAGAAAAAAATTAAATAAAAATTACAGCTCTAGAAGTCGCACAGATGTCGCCCTATCGGCCGGGGCTCGTTCCAAGCTGCCATATTTTCTTTATAAAAGCCACAAGGGTAAAATTAGTTAAGGTAACAAAATGCTGCAGTTTAATAAAACTTTCTATTTTAGTTCCTTAATATTTTCAATAGCTCTGCTTGCTGTCCATGAACTGAAGTGCAGGGTTTATTCCAAGCGAGCTCAGACAGCCCTGTAAAGCCACGTTCACATCCGTCCCAGATTACACGGTATATAGCAGAAAAAAAATACCCCAGCGTGCAGCGCTATTCTTTCCAGAAGGATGACGGTCGATGGGGGGGGCTGGTCAGTCGGACGCAGTTAGTAGCCGTCCTAAATCTCATTTTCCTTTTCGTTAATGCAGATTTAGCTCTAGCTTAACCACATACTTGTTAGTGCTACAAAGTAGTTTCTCCTTTCAGTGACAGCTAGCAGAGATCCTGAACATTTAGAATTGCCTTAAAAGTAGGATTTTTTTTATATTTAAATATATTTTATTATTATTTTTTTTATTAATTATTTTTTTATTATTTTTATTATTTTTATTATTTTTGATTATTTTTTTATTATTATTATTATACAAATATTTCACTTATTTTTACAATAAATAATAATATTATAAATAATAATAATAAGTATAATATAAATTATTATAATATTTTTTACATAAACATTTTTACATATTTATTATGTAAAAATATTTTACTTATTTTATTATAAATTTACTTTTTTTACTCACTTTAAAATATTTGTTTACTCATTTATACTATTAATATTACATTTTTTACTTATGTTATTCATTGTAATTTCTTTATATATTACATAATATTTTTTACTTTAATCATTGTTTAATTTATTATTTTTTTTAAATTTTTATTCTTTAAATTATTTTTAAATTCTTTACATTTTTTTTTTTACTCATCATATTATTCATTCAATTATTTTTTTAACTTATTTTAAATAAATGTAAAAATATATAGTTTTTACTATAATTTTATTAATATTATACAATAAACATTCAACAATCTGACTTCCACATCCACTGAAATCTAGGGGCACATAGTATACACCAATGCTGTGACGGCCCTGATTACCTGCGCCAATCTCCAATCTGACGCACCGGAGCCAAGACTTCTCCAGCAGGTGACAGGTTAACTATAATTGGCATAAACTCGCCGTTAACGTCGGTCCCTGTGCCGACCGCGTCCTGACAAATCTCCTGTAAATCGTCTGGGGTTTCAGTGAAACACAAACATTTGGATTAGGACGGAGTTGTATGACACTTCTGTGGGCACTGTATGAACAGGAGCGGGCGCCGCGCCAGGGCAAGCGAGCGCCGCGCCAGGGGAAGCGAGCAGACGCCGCGCCGTGTAACAGAAGCCATCCAGGCTGCAGAAGCATTGGAGGAGGAGGATGGAGCAGCTCTGGTGAGGGTTGTAGTACAGACTGATCCTTGCTCAGCACTTGCATACATAGCAATGCTCAATCACTGCAGAAATAACAGCTCAGATGGACAGAGGACAAAATAATGAAGAAATAAAGGAGTGTTGTGCAGATTTAAACGGTTTCTTCTCTCCAGTCACATCCAGAGCTGCACTCACAATTCTGCTGCCTCAGAACCTACACAGAGCAAGGCAAAGTCCATATACAAATGCAATGCCATGACTGTGGCGCTGTTTGTAGGAGACTTTGCCAGATCTAAATGCAGCTGTTAATGTCACTAGAGTATAAGAGCCCATACCCACAATCAGGATTAGCAGCGTTACGGAAGCAGTGCGTTTTCGCTGCATCCACAACACTGCATTGTACAGTAGAAGCACAGTAGATTGATTTATAGAAATCTCATGCCCACTGTGCAATCACTAGTTTTGAGGTCTACATGTCTGGACACCCATTATTCCTGGAACTAAAGAGCTGCAGCCTGCAATACTAAAAGAGATCCGAGTTAGAGAGGGGGCGCCACAGAGGAGAAGCTGCCTAGAGACCTCGGTGTTTGGGTCATAGGTTGGGGGGACAGACATCAGAATAGCGTTACACTTATTTAATGTTACAGAGGTAAAACTGGAGAAACGGGATCAGCGGAGGACGGAGCCGCGAGCAGCGCCAGGAAGAGATCAATGCAGCACGGGCGACACCTGGTGGTCACACTGCAACATGACAGCGCCATATGGAAAGGTTACGCTCGTGCCTTGTCCCAAAGTAACACTGCAAATATCGATCGGCTCAGACTCGGCAACATATGGCGAAACTTCTCACACCCTGCCGGCGTTACCACCATAACCAGTTACCACAGCAGCCTGGTGCCAACTGGCCAGACTGGCGGAGCAATAAAAGGTTATGAAATAACGTACTTATTAATGGTCGGATCGTCGCTCTGCAGTAATGACCCGATAATGTGGGACAGGGACCAGATCTGGGGACCTGCGGCACACGCTGGTGCAGGACGTGGAACCCGACGCCGGCAGTACCAGGCACCGGGCCGCCCTGAACTTTGTGCAGACCCTTATCAGATCCCCATTAACCTGTCTGACAAGTCGGGCGCATCCCCCGATCATCCAATACTAAGGGAGGGAGTAAGCCCCGGATTACAGGAAACACAAAGTGAAGGGAAGCTGCAGGGTACACAGATTATACGCAGCAGGGAGGCTCCCGGCGTTATCAAGTGTCCTTGGCATCAATCGCAGCTCAGATTTTGGGTAACTTTCACTTTGCATTTCACAAATTCTTAAAGGAGAAAGAAACCCAGAAGTGTGATTAGTTTTGTCATTGCAAAATACACAACCCCCACAAAAAAAAAAAAAAAAAAAAAAAAAAAAAAAAAATCCCCTCCGCTCCAGCGATCCCCTTATTTACGATAAATGTGCTGAACATGCACCAGATGCTGTGTGCACAGGTCAGTGATTGGCTGCAGCGGTCTCATGCATGTACAGCACATCACCGCAGAGCAAGTGAGGGCATGAAATAAGCAGGTGACTTATTTTACAACATTTACTGCTTTTATAAAAAGGCAGAGACAAATTCTTTAAATAACGACTCATGTGAAAGATAACAGGGTGCGATATATTAGTCACTTAAAGGAATCTGTCCCCAGGTTTTTGCCACCCAATCCGAGAGCAGCATAATGTAGGGGCAGAGATCCTGATTCCAGCGATGTGTCACTTCCTGGGCTGCTTAGTGTAGTTTTGATAAAAATCACTGTTTAATCAGCAGGAGATCATCATTACAGGACTACTTGGTGTGCTGCAGGTAGTCCAGCATATCCATGAGCTCCTTTTAACTACTAGATCTGCAGCAGAGAAAACATTGCTGTCATTTTGATAAAAATCAATGTTTTCTCTGCTGCAGATCTAGTAGTTATACAGAGCTCATGAATATGCTGGACTACCTGCAGCACGCCAAATAGTCCTGTAATGATAATCTCCTGCTGATTAAACAGTGATTTGTATCAAAACTACACAGCAGCCTAGTAAGTGACACATCGCTGGAATCAGGGTCTCTGTCGCTACGTTATGCTGCTCTCAGATTAGGTGGCAAAAACCTGGTGACAGATTCCTTTTACGTGTCTGACTAATTATCAGATTGGAGGGGGGGGGTAGTGACCTGGTGACTTATTCCCTTTAAAAGGCAACTGCATTACTTCCAGCTGTAGGGGGCAAACTATAGGCACTTGTACACATCCTCTATTGACCTGCATAAGACGTGCTGCTGACTGCCCCCTAGTGGTAGTAACATTTTTTGGTTGCTGCCATAGTCTTACATTTAAAAGGAAGGGGTGACAAATGATGATGAAAACTGGGGGTTCGCACGGATCACAGGACCAGTTCCTGATGTGAATGGAGGGGTGCGACCACTCTTCAGTGGGATGGTCGCACATATTCACTATGGCTCCAGTCACACAGGGGCCTCTGGTTCTCATGATGGATGGGGGACTCGGCAGCCAGATCCCAGGTGACTCTACTCTACATTTCTGGACAAGCCCTTTAAGTGAGAGATGTTAGACAAAAATCTCAAGAGTCATTAAGCGCCACTGATAATCAAGGCCCCTTACCTTCTCAGCCGACTCCTCTCCTGACAGGTAGGAGGCGCTGCACATCTCCAGGGCGGCAGATGGCGTGTAGGCATCAGTGGTGGACGAGGAGCGTGGGCGGCCGGGATAGGTGAGGACGGCCATGATGTCCTGAGCAGAACGCCGGCCGATCTGCGGACTCCCCCGCGTTTTGCCTTTGCGGTTCTGCTGCAGGCTGCTTCCCCTCCTCACTTTCGGAGGGGCCCGGATCTGCTGCAGGACACGATTTAGGGCGGTGGGCTGACCACTTCCATCCAACTCCTGTCCTTGGGACTGATCCGGTTCTGGTTCCGGCTCAGGTTGGGCTTGCTGCAAGTCATGGGGCGAGACGGACGAGCGGGGCGCCTTTGATTCTGAAACAAGTGCTTCAGGCCCTGGCCGATCACATTGATGTTGTCGAAGTGCGAGCCCTTGGGGGCCCTCTGCTCTCCGTCCACCACCAGCCTCTTGCATTCGTTACCCCCGGAGTCTGTGTCATCGTAGAGGCTGTCGCTGCCGGGGGTCTCCATCAGAGAACATAAACCATGCCCTCCTCCCCCCCCAAATCTTCAGTGCTCAGGTCACTGCTCAAGCGGCGTCCTCCGAGGAGGGTTACTTTAACTTGAAATGGATGGAGTAGGCCCCCAAGACCCGTGGGGACGGGCGTAAGGAATTCATAAGAGTCGGAGGTCAGCGCTCCTCTGTGATCTGGAACTTTATATCCTCTGCAAAAAACAAACAAAAATGGTATAAACATGAAAGAGGGGTCCGGACCCCCCGACATCCTCAGAAGCTAAAAATCCAACCTATACATGGAGGTCTCGAACCCCCCCCCCCCCCCAACCATGGCTGCAGTTTGCTTCTTTTACTCACGTGTGACCGGTGACCGCAGATGGACATTAGTTCGGCGCTGTCAGCCCGTAACCTTCCAGGAGAAGATGCCCCCCGACATCCGGAGCCATCATTGGGTTAATAGTGGAGCTGTGAGGGCAAGAATCACAAGCAAAAGTAAATAACTAAACTTTCATGTCCCTATGACAACACTTCTAACAAGAGCAATCAGTGACGCGGATAGTGATTGGAATCTCCCTGCGATCAGGCAGAACTGTCAGAGGACAGGAAGTGTTGTCCTGCAGGCGCCGGTGCAATATGTCTACGTTTTACGAAATCCACTTATAATCGCCGTCCTCATAAAGGATTAGTCAGAGACGAGCAAATATTGGAGCCGCGATAACGCCAGAGCCGAGCGCGGCCTAATCCAAGGGCACTTTTCTGGTGCGGTATACGCAGCTAATAGCTCAGGACAGATCTAGCACACCCCTCCGGGCCGCGCTCGCATGCATATTTTATGGTATATTTATACCCTTTATTACGTGCGGATCATTCCGGCAACGGTTAACCCCAAACTGGCCGCAAGACGACAATCCGAAATGAGAAAAAGGCACCCAATGGTGGCTGGAGAGGGCGACACGGAGGGGGCTCCAATCTGTCTGCACAAACCGCTACAACCAGAGCGCCTCCTGCCCCCCATATACAGATCTGAGCACATACCGCTATGCTTAAAGGGCGTGGGGACCCCTCATCCTTTTTATCGGTCGCTTAAGTCAATCCTTGTATTCCTCATTAAACAGCAATTCTGTACAACGCTACATTGTGCTGTCCCGCTATTAATCCTCTTGGATAAATTGCCAAAAAGTTACCATTCACTTGTCAATGGTCCTCCGTTAATCCTCCTGGAAATTTCTGAAAAAACCCTCTACTAACTGGGTGTGTTACTATTCCATGTCCCGACATTGATTGGACAGGATCAGTCTGTGCAGACACCTCTCCAACTGGGAACACAGACATTAATGCATTTCCAGGAGGAATAACAGAGGAACGGCACAAAGCATCGCTCTGATAAAAGAAGATCTAGATTTATTTCATGGGAATTTACTAAAACAGTACTAAAAAATGTGCCAAAACAATGTTTCAAGGGGAGGAGGGGTGTGTGGGTTTTTTTTGGGGGGGGGGGGGGGGGGGGGGGGTTGAAGTACCCCCACTCCCAAAAAATGGCTGCACTTGTCCACAGCCCTCCAGCATCATTCACTTAGACACCGGACAGCCTGCAGACAAGAATGGCAACATTTGTTTAATCCCGTACATTTTCTTTAAAGGCTGCACAGTCAGGGGAGGTTTGACAAGACGTTCGATAGATGTGGGGGGGTCCAAAAGGAGCTAGATATTGATGACCCCCATCCATAGGGGAGGGCCGGCGCCAGATCGGAGGGCCGGCGCCAGATCGGAGGGCCGGCGCCAGATCGGAGGGCCGGCGCCAGATCGGAGGGCCGGCGCCAGATCGGAGGGCCGGCGCCAGATCGGAGGGCCGGCGCCAGATCGGAGGGCCGGCGCCAGATCGGAGGGCCGGCGCCAGATCGGAGGGCCGGCGCCAGATCGGAGGGCCGGCGCCAGATCGGAGGGCCGGCGCCAGATCGGAGGGCCGGCGCCAGATCGGAGGGCCGGCGCCAGATCGGAGGGCCGGCGCCAGATCGGAGGGCCGGCGCCAGATCGGAGGGCCGGCGCCAGATCGGAGGGCCGGCGCCAGATCGGAGGGCCGGCGCCAGATCGGAGGGCCGGCGCCAGATCGGAGGGCCGGCGCCAGATCGGAGGGCCGGCGCCAGATCGGAGGGCCGGCGCCAGATCGGAGGGCCGGCGCCAGATCGGAGGGCCGGCGCCAGATCGGAGGGCCGGCGCCAGATCGGAGGGCCGGCGCCAGATCGGAGGGCCGGCGCCAGATCGGAGGGCCACTGATCACACCACAGGGAGAGCACTCCACAGCGCCATATACTGTATAGTGGTCGATCTCTGGTACTGCAGGTCAGATCACATTCACTTCAATGGGAGCCCCAGAACGACCATCAATAACCCAGTACCAGAAAACAAATCTTTTTAAAAAGATCGAAGAAAAAAGTCAAATATACATCTTCCTTACAGTCCATGTTCTTGTCCTGTGTCCCCCCCCCCCCTCCTCCACCACAACTCAACTCAACTGTTCATCCTGAGCTGCCCATTTCATGATGGCAGCGCAAGAACTACAGTAATGATTGACAGAGGAGCAAGGAGCTGGGTGATAACGGGGGCGAGAATTGTGGGCAGCGTCACAACGGCTGACACTGGCGATTGCGGCGTGATAACGGGGAATCCTATAAATAGCAGCTGCAGTTACACGGTGACGCCGCGGAGGTAGCGCACACAACGGCTGCGAGGAATTACCAGCCGAGGTGCAGAAAAGAAAAAACAGTCAATTAGAAAGAAGAGGAAAAAAAAAAAAAAAAAAAATTGAAAAAGGGCTTTTGTGCCAGCTGAGTGGGATGGCAGCTCCAGCGTCACCCTCCCCATGGAGCAGCGCGGAGGAGAACGACTGGAGGAATGTGGAGGCAGCAACAGACGCTTCTATAGGAGCCGCTGCGAAAAACGGGGAGACAAGCGCCAGAAAAACAAAGAATCAGCCCCAGCCAGCAATACAGGTCCCAGGACCACCACTCAGACCAGGACCTGCCACGGATAAATCAATGTCCTTATGGCATTAAGTGATTCAATAGTTAATGTAGTTTCACAGAAATAAGATTTTCCATCTTTTCAAGATGTCTGCTTGCTGTCAGTGAATAGAAACATTTATTTCCATAGGATGAAAAACCTATATACAGCTATGGATTTGTTATATTGGTGTCCAGCCATTCCGCTGGACTGGATACAAGGACTGGATACAACTGTAACAAACCCTCCGCTGCGAGGCTCCTGCTGCAGATAAGAATGAACATTGCTAAAAACTGACCACAGCTGGAGGTTTGTTACAGTGTATTCAAATCTTGAAGGATACAGATACAGTCACGACACCGGAGGTCTAATAGTGGCTATAAGTGTAAAGATTTGCGTTCCTCAACAGGCACTTGTTTTATGCATCCACCATGCTTTGCACTGCAGCTCTGCTCGTTCAGACTGCCTGCTGTGTGCAAGCATAAGCTTAGCAGGACACATAGTACATAGAAAGAGGACTTCTAATAAGGGAGGAGTATCCTGTACCATCATGGGGTGCACATTAGTCAAGCAATTGATCTATACATCTCACCTGAGGAGTGCGCAGCCGGAGATGCAGAAATGATGACAGGGACTCGCAATCGCCATCAGACCGCAAACAGAAATCCGGGAAAATTAAGCCAACTCCACCTGTCAGACATGACTGGCAAGGGTTAAACTGCTCGGTCAGATTAGGGACTAGGAAAAGACAACCCATGATTTAGTGAGAACCGGCCAGACCAGTTATTCCAGCAGCGGGTGCTGCGCCAAGAAAAATACAAAACGAAAAAGTAAAAATACGTCAAAAGTTAAAAACTAATCAGCGGTGGTCGGTCGCCGAGACACAGCGGGATCAGTGCAGACATCCGCATTACTGCACAACCAGAAATAACCCAAGCGCTGAGACAAATGAGCGGTGAGCAGGGATCAGCCGGGTGTGGAGGGATCAGCGGCGGTGTGGACGGGGTTAAAAGGCAAGGATTAAACGGGTTTAGTAGGAATATTATTGGAAAAACTTTTTTTTTTCTTTCTGACGACAGCGCAAGTGTAACTGTCCGAGAAAGCGGCGTGACCACCACAGCGAAGAACCTGCCGCACCCGAAATCACCGACGGAAACGGATTAGAATGTCCGGAGATTCCGACAGTTTTTATGATTATCTTATTTCGGTAACACGCTTGCTGTCAGTGAATCTAATCCAGAGTTCTGCAAAAGACTTCACAGGACCCTGGTGCAGCGGGCATGTCGGACACCGGCCACCACAGCCTCCACGGAGCCTCTCCTGATTAATAGGCCCAATGCAACTTCACAGGTGTGGAGTCGCACCGAGGACATCGCACCAGGACTAAGAAGAGGCGGCCGGTAGGAGAAGCTTCACAGGGCTCCGAGCTAACATTACAAACATGGCAGCTGAACCAGGGCTGTTCCACATCCACCTTACAGGTCTCACAGCTGAAGGCTTGTTACAGAGATTCTGGTCCTAACACTTCTAGCAGTACAAATCTCTCTGCTCCTGCTAGGTGGGCAAAACCTACAAGGCTGGAGTCCAATTGGGTCACAGAGGACTGGCTAGACTGATGCAAATGTAGCAACCTCACAATGAGAAATAAGTTTCAAACTATGAATGTAATGCAGATCCCCCCCCCAGTACCTGCCCTTCAACCCCCTTCCCCCCCTATTGCCGCCCGGCAGCACAACTCCTCAACTCCCCCCTCCACCCTAGTGCCGCCCGGCAGCGCATCCCCCTCAACTCCCCCCCTCCACCCTAGTGCCGCCCGGCAGCGCATCCCCCCTCAACTCCCCCCCTCCACCCTAGTGCCGCCCGGCAGCGCATCCCCCTCAACTCCCCCCCTCCACCCTAGTGCCGCCCGGCAGCGCATCCCCCTCAACTCCCCCCCCCTCCACCCTAGTGCCGCCCGGCAGCGCATCCCCCTCAACTCCCCCCCTCCACCCTAGTGCCGCCCGGCAGCGCATCCCCCTCAACTCCCCCCCCCTCCACCCTAGTGCCGCCCGGCAGCGCATCCCCATCAACTCCCCCCCTCCCAGTGCCGCCCGGCAGCATATCCCCATCAACACCCCCCTCCCAGTGCCGCCCGGCAGCATATCCCCATCAACTCCCCCCTCCCAGTGCCGCCCGGCAGCATATCCCCATCAACTCCCCCCTCCCAGTGCCGCCCGGCAGCATATCCCCATCAACTCCCCCCCCTCCCAGTGCCACCCGGCAGCATATCCCCATCAACTCCCCCCTCCCAGTGCCGCCCGGCAGCATATCCCCATCAACTCCCCCCCTCCCAGTGCCACCCGGCAGCATATCCCCATCAACTCCCCCCCCCCCCCCCCCTCCCAGTGCCGCTCGGCATCATATCCCCCTCGACCCTGCGGTGACTGTTGAAGGACATAGCGGGGGGTATGTCCCTGGCAGCTTTCGCCATAGATCCAGACACAGAGGACACACAACTTGTGCCCACACCGGATACCACGCTCTTCCCCCTGAGCCGTCTGCTCTTGGCAACTCCTGTCACCCATCCCTGCTCCCCAGCTCTGCCATATACAGCAAATGGAAGGGACATGTGCTTGGCGGGGACTACAGATCCCACGTTGGACCGGCTGTCCATTTGTGGCTCGTCTTACAAATGGGAACTCTCCGTTTTTCTCACTACGAGGCGGTAACGATCACCATGTACTGATCAATGTTTGCTGTAATCACATCAGTGCTGTATAGCGGACGGTACACCGTGCCCGCATTTATTACACCTGCTCGCCTCTAATAGCCTGAAGGTTTCTAAAAGGAAAAAAAAAAAAAAGGACGGAAACCTGAAAAACTTGAAGAACTAGGAGTTGGATAAAACAGACTTTGCAAAAGCGACAAACACAGAACCTAAAAACTGCTGCACCTTAAAGGGCAACATCATTCCCTGACTGCCCCTGTGCCTCAGTATACTATTCTGCTTACGAAGCAGGAGGCTCAGGATGATCAATGTAAATGCTCTAAAATCCTTCAGCACACAGATGGCAGATCTGGGATTTTTACACCAGGTGGGGGAGGGGAATCATCAACTTACATAGCCTTACAGTGAACTGTAGGTCCTATGTGTCCACGGTAGAATGTACCTGCGGATTTTTCTGCATGAAAATCCGCGACTTTCGCGGCAAGAATTGCCGCGGATTTTTTTTTTTTTTTCCCCATTCTATACCCAAATCCGCACCAAAATCCGCAACAAACAATTGACATGCTGCAGATTTTTCCGCATCAAAATCCGCGGCAAATCCGCAGCAAATCCGCAGCAGAAAAATCCGCAGCATGGACACAGCATTTCCAAAATGCCATTGAAATGGCTTGGAAGTGCCGCTGCTGCAGATTTTCGGGAAATCCGCGGCAAATCCGCGGCAAAATCCGCGGCAAAATCCGCAGCGTGGGCACATAGCCTAAAAATCACATCCATGGATGGAGGGGGCAGCTTTTACCAGAGGTCTCATCAGGAAGGACGACACTGAGTATTTCAGCCATAACAGCGACAGCAGAATGATGGCAGAACTCCATTAAGCTGCGGTCGCATAATGGGAAAAATGACCCTTAGGAAATGCAGAGGAGAAGGGCGAAAAGATAATATCCGGCTACAGAGGGTAATGACCCCACAAGGAGGGAGGGAGGGAAGGCAGAGCCCTTAAAGGACGTCTTCTGCCACCAGGAGCGGAGAGGTGGGCGCACACCGGCAGCCAAGGACACAGCCGCCGCTCCATCCCTGGTCCTGGCATGGACCCCCATTCTTGTATAGGCCATAAATGTCTCCCAATAAAGTCAGTGGTCTCCAAACTGCGGCTGCTGTAAAACTACAGCTCACAGTATGCCAAGACAGCCAACAGGTGGGCATGCTGAGAGTTGTAGTGTCGTGCAGCTGGAGGGCCACTAGATGGAGCGTACGGCTTTATCTTACCATAGGATACAGATCAAGACCATGTGACCACCCTGGGGGCATCAGAGACGGCCGCAGGTTTTTTGTAACCAGTTTCTATAGGAATGTTTCCAGAATGTCGGGGAATCTCCATATCTGATCTCCACTGATACTATTGTGTCCAGCTGTGACGGATACAATGTAACGTTTCAGCTTCTGGATGTGAACAAGAATGTTTCCAGCAAAGATTGTGAAAACGATTGAGAATTAATACACAAAAGTATCGAAATGTCGCAGAAGTCTCCATTATCTAGATTAGACCCTCACCGGCCACCAGATACGGCAGGAAGAGCCCCCAATCACACCCTCATGGAGGTCTAATGCTAATCAATTGGAGAGGTTATAAAACATTAAGGCTATGTGCGCACTTACCGGATTTTTCGCGGATTTTGCCGCGGATTTGCTGCATGTTTCGCTGCAGAAAATGTTGATAACATCTCTGCAGTGAATCACCAGCAAAGCCTATGGAGAAAAAAAATCCTGTGCGCACTGGGCGGAATTTGACAGCTGCGTGTTTTGCTGCGGAAATCCCGCAGCAAAAACAAGTGCATGTCACTTCTTTTCCGCACATCGCTGCGGGATTTCACTCCATTGACTCAATGTTAATCATGAAATCCCGCAGGGAATAACGCAGGCAGCAAATTCTGTGCGGTTCACTGCGTTTTCCTGCGTTATTCCCTGCGGTATTTCGCGGTTTACCTCCGGTAATGTGCATCACTTGCTTGCGGTTTTGCAGGGAAGTGATGTCATTACAGGAAGAGGAAGCCGTGCAGAGTAAACACACATCACAGACACACACACATCACACACACAGACATCACAGACATAGATCACATAGACACAGACACATAGAACATACATAGAAAGAAAACGGAAATATAGAAAAAAAAAAAGAACGTGGGCTCCGCTGCATATTCACCTTCCAGCCGAGGTAAGCACACAGCGGCGGCCCGGTATTCTCAGGCTGGGGAGGGAGAGGGGCAGGGATAATGTCCCCCGCCTCACTCCCCCTCCCGCAGCCGAGAATATCAGCCGCAGCTGCCCCGGCACTGTCGCATGCAATATGCGACAATACCGGCGTGTCCTCGGCTCTTCTTGCCACCGTGTAGCAGTGGTGGCAAGGTAATACAAGGGGTTAATGATGGTGGGGGACCACCGCCATTAACCCCAGGCTTGATCATGGCAGCGTCTATGTGACAGCTGACATGCTCAACCCGTAAGTAAAGTGAAAAAAAACACACAGAAAAATCCTTTATTTTAAATAAAACAAACAAGCCTCGTTCACCATTTTATTAACCCCTCCCGCACCAAAGCTCCGGCGTAATCCAGGTCCGACGTCCAGCGCTGCTTCCATCCAGCCGCGACTGTCACAGACACAGGCTGAATGAAAGCAGCAGAGGTAATTACCGGTCATTTCCCACGGCCGGTAATGTGAACTCACTGCCGACCGTGGGAAATGCAGCGATCTGTCATCTATCTCTCTATCTATCTATCCCTCTGTCTGTCTATCTATCCCTCTATCTATTCTTCTGTCTATCTACTCTCAGAATTAAATGACTTTTTTTTTTTTTTTTTTTTCTCTTCAATGTGCTTTATTGCATTGAATGCAATAAAGCACATCCCAACCCGCACGCGGCAAAACCGCGGCAATACCGCGAATAATACCGCGGTAAAACCGCAGCAAACCGCGGCAAACCGCATGCGGTTTTCGGGTGCGGTTTCCCGCGGTTTTTTACCGAGGGTGCGGTAATCTTTGAGGGCATGCGGAATTTTCTCAAGAAAATTCCACTTCCCAGTGCGCACAGAGCCTAAGGCTATGTGCGCACTAGACCGTTTTTTCCCGCGGATTTACCCGCGGATTTGCCCCGGAAATTTCTTGAGAAATGTCTGCAATCTTTGTGCAGACATTTCCCATGAAATTCAATGAGAAAAAAAAAAATAGCTGTGCGCACTGTGCGGATTTTTCTCAAGAAAATTTCTTGAGAAAATTTTCTCGAGAAACTTTCTTGAGAAAATGTGCATGTCCATTAATTTCCGCAGGTACCTGCGGTATTCCGGGGGTATTCCGCAGGTAGCAATGATGTGCGGTATACCACCGGAATAGCCGCGAATTACCTGCGGTAATGCCCATCGCTGCCTGCGGTTTTGCAGGAAGCGATGTCATTATGCCAGGAAGAGGAAGCGGAGCAGAGTAAACACAGACGTCGCACTCCCTGGACGCCGCACAGAAGCACTTCCGTGCGACCTCCAGGTGCCCGTGCAGTCTGTGTCCTGCTCCGGCCTCGCGGCTGCCTGCACTGCAGGGTGTCAGTGTCTGCCCGCAGTATCAGCAGCCTGTCACGCGGCAGCGCAGGCAGACACGGACACCCTGCAGTGCTGGGAGCCGCGGGGATGACGATCGCTGCTGTCAGGAGGTGAGATCATTACCTGCTGTGACGATCTCCTGCCTCCTGACGTCACCGCGGTCACTGCTGTCTATGCCCGTCTCGCGAGCGGCCCGAGACTGTCACTAGCAGTTACGTCACGGGCTCTCGCGATAAGTCAGTGACAGCGCTGACGTCAGCAGTACAGGAGATGATCACAGAAGGTAATGATCTCATCTATGCTCCTGATGGCAGCGCTCGTCATCCCCTGCAGTGACCTGAGCTGACCTATTGATGTTAGCTCAGGTCACTGCACTGCTCTCCCAGCCAATGGGGAACATTCTGTTTTTCATTGACTGGGACAGCGACTATGGTATGGATCGCCGTGCCCCCCCCCCCCCCTTATTGGATTACGCCGGACGTGGAATTGATTGTGCTCTTTTCAATAAATTGGTTAAAGAGGGAATGTTTTGGGGAGTGTTTTTTCAAATAAATCTTTTTTTGTTGTCTATTTTTTAATTATTACTGACTGGGTTGGTGATGTCGGGTATCTGATAGACGCCTGACCTCACCAACCCCAGGGCTTGATGCCAGGTGACATTACACATCTGGCATCAACCCCATATATTACCCCGTTTGCCAACGCACCAGGGCGCGGGATGAGCTGGGGCAAAGCGCCAGGATTGGCACGTCTAATGGATGCGCCACTTCTGGGGCGGCTGCGGCCTGCTATTTTTAGGCTGGGGAGTGTCCAATAACAGTGGACCTCCCTAGTCTGGGAATATCAGACCCCAGCTGTCCGCTTTACCTTGGCTGGTGATCCAATATGGGGGGGACCCCACGTTTTTTGTTTTAAATTATTTATATAATTTAAAATAACAGCGTGGGGTGCCCACTGTTTTGGATTATCAGCCAAGGTGAAGCTGCCTGCTTTACCCTAGCTGGCTACAAAAAATGGGGGGACCTCACGTCATTTTTTTTTAATTATTTATTTATTTTATGGCTAAATACAAGGCTAAGCACCCTTTAGGCTACTTTCACACATCCGGCTTGAGCTCTGCGGCTCAATCCGGCTGTGCAAGCTATGCAACGGATGCGGTGAAAACACCGCATCCTTTGCATAGGTTTTTCCTTTGCGGCCAGTCCGGTTTTTGCCGCTTGCGGCATGCTACTGAGCATGCGCAGTGGCAAAAACCGCATGCGGCGGCCGGATGCGGTTATTGCCGCATCGCGCCGCATCCGGCCGCCATAGGCATGTATTGAAAAATGTGCCGCATCGGCCGAATGCGGCGCGATGCGGTTTTTTTTGCCGCACGAAAAAACGTGCCAGGCAACGTTCCATCCGGCCGCCGCATCGGCTACATCTGCCGCATGCGGCAAAAAACGGACGGAACGCAAGGCCATGCGGCACAATGCGGCACTAATTAAAGTCTATGCA